>NW_026779132.1:0-40000 GCF_030144855.1 Hypanus sabinus | reverse complement strand
TGCCCCGACCACTTCCTCCGGCAGCTCCTTCCACAGACGGACCACCCGTATCCCTCTAAACCTTTCCTATCCGTGTCCCTGTCCGAGGGTCGTTAATGTACCTGCCCCGACCACTTCCTCCGGCAGCTCCTTCCACAGACGGACCACCCGTATCCCTCTAAACCTTTCCTATCCGTGTCCCTGTCCGAGTGCCGTTAATGCACCTGCCTCGACCACTTCCTCCGGCAGCTCCTTCCACAGACGGACCATCCGTATCCCTCTAAACCTTTCCTATCCGTGACCCTGTCCGAGTGCAGTTAATGTACCTGCCTCGACCACTTCCTCCGGCAGCTCCTTCCACAGACGGACCACCCGTATCCCTCTAAACCTTTCCTATCCGTGTCCATGTCCGAGTGTCGTTAATGTACCTGCCTCGACCACTTCCTCCGGCAGCTCCTTCCACAGACGGACCACCCGTATCCCTCTAAACCTTTCCTACCCGTGTCTCTGTCCGAGTGTCGTTAATGTACCCGTCTCGACCACTTCCTCCGGCAGCTCCTTCCACAGACGGACCACCCGTATCCCTCTAAACCTTTCCTCTCCGTGTCCCTGTCCGAGTGTCGTTAATGTACCCGCCACGACCACTTCCTCCGGCAGCTCCTTCCACAGACGGAACACCTGTATCCCTCTAAACCATTCCTATCCGTCCCTGTCCGAGTGTCGTTAATGTACCTGCCTCGACCACATCCTCCGGCAGCTCCTTCCACTGACGGACCACCCGTATCCCTCTAAACTTTTCCTATCCGTGTCCCTGTCCGATTGCCGTTAATGCACCTGCCTCGACCACTTCCTCCGGCAGCTCCTTCCACAGGCTGACCACCCGTATCCCTCTAAACCTTTCCTATCCGTGTCCCTGTCCGAGTGTCGATAATGTACCCGTCTCGACCACTTCCTCCGGCAGCTCCTTCCACAGACGGACCACCCGTATCCCTCTAAACCTTTCCTCTCCGTGTCCCTGTCCGAGTGTCGTTAATGTACCCGCCACGACCACTTCCTCCGGCAGCTCCTTCCACAGACGGAACACCTGTATCCCTCTAAACCATTCCTATGCGTCCCTGTCCGAGTGTCGTTAATGTACCTGCCTCGACCACATCCTCCGGCAGCTCCTTCCACAGGCTGACCACCCGTATCCCTCTAAACCTTTCCTATCCGTGTCCCTGTCCGAGTGTCGATAATGTACCTGCCTCGACCACTTCCTCCGGCAGCTCCTTCCACAGACGGACCACCCGTATCCCTCTGAACCTTTCCTATCCGTGTCCCTGTCCGAGTGTCGTTAATGTACCTGCCCCGACCACTTCGTCCGGCATCTGCTTCCACTGACGGACAACCCGTATCCCTCTAAACCTTTCCTATCCGTGTCCCTGTCCAAGTGTCGTTAATGTACCTGCCCCGACCACTTCCTCCGGCAGCTCCTTCCACAGACGGACAACCCGTATCCCTCTAAACCTTTCCTATCCGTGTCCCTGTCCGAGGGTCGTTAATGTACCTGCCCCGACCACTTCCTCCGGCAGCTCCTTCCACAGACGGACCACCCGTATCCCTCTAAACCTTTCCTATCCGTGTCCCTGTCCGAGTGTCATTAATGTACCTGCCTCGAACACTTCCACCGGCAGCTCCTTCCACAGACGGACCACCCGAATCCCGATAAACCTTTCCTATCCGTGTCCCTGTCCGAGTGTCGTTACTGTACCTGCCCCGACCACTTCATCCGGCAGCTCCTTCCACAGACGGACCACCCATTACCCTCTAAACCTTTCCTATCCGTGTCCCTGTCCGAGGGTCGTTAATGTACCTGCCCCGACCACTTCCTCCGGCAGCTCCTTCCACAGACGGACCACCCGTATCCCTCTAAACTTTTCCTATCCGTGTCCCTTTCCGAGTGTCGTTAATGCACCTGCCTTGACCACTTCCTCCGGCAGCTCCTTCCACAGACGGACCACCCGTATCCCTCTAAACCTTTCCTATCCGTGTCCCTGTCCGAGTGTCGTTAATGTACCTGCCCCGACCACTTCCTCCGGCAGCTCCTTCCACAGACAGACCACCCGTATCCCACTAAACCTTTCCTATCCGTGTCCCTGTCCAAGTGTCGTTAATGTACCTGCCACGACCACTTCCTCCGGCAGCTCCTTCCACAGACGGACGACCCGTATCCCTCTGAACCTTTCCTCTCGGTGTCCCTGTCCGAGTGTCGTTAATGTACCCGCCTCGACCACTTCCTTCGGCAGCTCCTTCCACAGACAGACCTCACGTATCCCTCTAAACCGTTCCTATCCCTGTCCCTGTCCGAGTGTCGTTAATGTACCTGACTCGACCACTTCCTCCGGTAGCTCCTTCCACAGACGGACCACCTGTATCCCTCTAAACCTTTCCTATCCGTGTCCCTGTCCGAGTGTCGTTAATGTACCTGCCCCGACCACTTCCTCCGGCAGCTCCTTCCACAGACGGACCACCCGTATCCCTCTAAACCTTTCCTATCCGTGTCCCTGTCCGAGGGTCGTTAATGTACCTGCCCCGACCACTTCCTCCGGCAGCTCCTTCCACAGACGGACCACCCGTATCCCTCTAAACCTTTCCTATCCGTGTCCCTGTCCGAGGGTCGTTAATGTACCTGCCCCGACCACTTCCTCCGGCAGCTCCTTCCACAGACGGACCACCCGTATCCCTCTAAAACTTTCCTATCCGTGTCCCTGTCCGAGTGTCATTAATGTACCTGCCTCGAACACTTCCACCGGCAGCTCCTTCCACAGACGGACCACCCGAATCCCGATAAACCTTTCCTATCCGTGTCCCTGTCCGAGTGTCGTTACTGTACCTGCCCCGACCACTTCATCCGGCAGCTCCTTCCACAGACGGACCACCCATTACCCTCTAAACCTTTCCTATCCGTGTCCCTGTCCGAGGGTCGTTAATGTACCTGCCCCGACCACTTCCTCCGGCAGCTCCTTCCACAGACGGACCACCCGTATCCCTCTAAACTTTTCCTATCCGTGTCCCTTTCCGAGTGTCGTTAATGCACCTGCCTTGACCACTTCCTCCGGCAGCTCCTTCCACAGACGGACCACCCGTATCCCTCTAAACCTTTCCTATCCGTGTCCCTGTCCGAGTGTCGTTAATGTACCTGCCCCGACCACTTCCTCCGGCAGCTCCTTCCACAGACAGACCACCCGTATCCCACTAAACCTTTCCTATCCGTGTCCCTGTCCAAGTGTCGTTAATGTACCTGCCCCGACCACTTCCTCCGGCAGCTCCTTCCACAGACGGACCACCCGTATCCCTCTGAACCTTTCCTCTCGGTGTCCCTGTCCGAGTGTCGTTAATGTACCCGCCTCGACCACTTCCTTCGGCAGCTCCTTCCACAGACAGACCTCACGTATCCCTCTAAACCGTTCCTATCCCTGTCCCTGTCCGAGTGTCGTTAATGTACCTGACTCGACCACTTCCTCCGGTAGCTCCTTCCACAGACGGACCACCTGTATCCCTCTAAACCTTTCCTATCCGTGTCCCTGTCCGAGTGTCGTTAATGTCCCTGCCCCGACCACTTCCTCCGGCAGCTCCTTCCACAGACGGACCACCCGTATCCCTCTAAACCTTTCCTATCCGTGTCCCTGTCCGAGGGTCGTTAATGTACCTGCCCCGACCACTTCCTCCGGCAGCTCCTTCCACAGACGGACCACCCGTATCCCTCTAAACCTTTCCTATCCGTGTCCCTGTCCGAGTGCCGTTAATGCACCTGCCTCGACCACTTCCTCCGGCAGCTCCTTCCACAGACGGACCACCCGTATGCCTCTAAACCTTTCCTATCCGTGTCCCTGTCCGAGTGCCGTTAATGTACCTGCCTCGACCACTTCCTCCGGCAGCTCCTTCCACAGACGGACCACCCGTATCCCTCTAAACCTTTCCTATCCGTGTCCATGTCCGAGTGTCGTTAATGTACCTGCCTCGACCACTTCCTCCGGCAGCTCCTTCCACAGACGGACCACCCGTATCCCTCTAAACCTTTCCTACCCGTGTCTCTGTCTGAGAGTCGTTAATGTACCCGTCTCGACCACTTCCTCCGGCAGCTCTTTCCACAGACGGACCACCCGTATCCCTCTAAACCTTTCCTCTCCGTGTACCTGTCCGAGTGTCGTTAATGTACCCGCCACGACCACTTCCTCCGGCAGCTCCTTCCACAGACGGACCACCCGTATCCCTCTAAACCATTCCTATCCGTCCCTGTCCGAGTGCCGTTAATGCACCTGCCTCGACCACCTCCTCCGGCAGCTCCTTCCACAGACGGACCACCCGTATCCCTCTAAACCTTTCCTATCCGTGTCCCTGTCCGAGTGTCGTTAATGTACCTGCCTCGATCACTTCCTCAGGCAGCTCCTTCCACAGACGGACCACCCGTATCCCTCTAAACCTTTCCTGTCCCTGTCCGAGTGTCGTTAATGTACCTGCCCCGACCACTTACTCCGGCAGCTCCTTCCACAGACGGACCACCCGTATCCCTCTAAACCTTTCCTATCCGTGTCCCTGTGCGAGGGTCGTTAATGTACCTGCCCCGACCACTTCCTCCGGCAGCTCCTTCCACAGACGGACCACCCGTATCCCTCTAATCCTTTCCTATCCGTGTCCCTGTCCGAGTGTCGTTAATGTACCTGCCTGGACCACTTCCTCCGGAAGCTCCTTCCACAGACGGACCACCCGTATCCCTCTAAACCTTTCCTATCCGTGTCCCTTTCCGAGTGTCGTTAATGCACCTGCCTCGACCACTTACTCCGGCAGCTCCATCCACAGACGGACCACCCGTATCCCTCTAAACCTTTCCTATCCGTGTCCCTGTCCGAGTGTCGTTAATGTACCCGCCTCGACCACTTCCTCCGGCAGCTCCTTCCACAGACGGACCACCCGTATCCCTCTAAACCTTTCCTATCCGTGTCCCTGTCTGAGTGTCGTTAATGTACCTGCCCCGAACACTTCCTCCGGCAGCTCCTTCCACAGACGGACCACCAGTATCCATCTAAACCTTCCCTATCCGTGTCCCTGTCCGAGGGTCGTTACTGTATCTGCCTCGACCACTTCCTCCGGCAGCTCCTTCCACAGACGGACTCCCGTATCCCTCTAAACCTTTCCTATCCGTGTCCCTGTCCGAGGGTCGTTAATGTACCTGCCCCGACCACTTCCTCCGGCAGCTCCTTCCACAGACGGACCACCCGTATCCCTCTAAACCTTTCCTATCCGTGTCCCTGTCCGAGTGTCATTAATGTACCTGCCTCGAACACTTCCACCGGCAGCTCCTTCCACAGACGGACCACCCGTATCCCGATAAACCTTTCCTATCCGTGTCCCTGTCCGAGTGTCGTTAATGTACCTGCCCCGACCACTTCCTCCGGCAGCTCCTTCCACAGACGGACCACCCATATCCCTCTAAACCTTTCCTATCCGTGTCCCTGTCCGAGGGTCGTTAATATACCTGCCCCGACCACTTCCTCCGGCAGCTCCTTCCACAATCGGACCACCCGTATCCCTCTAAACTTTTCCTATCCGTGTCCCTTTCCGAGTGTCGTTAATGCACCTGCCTCGACCACTTCCTCCGGCAGCTCCTTCCACAGACGGACCACCCGTATCCCTCTAATCCTTTCCTATCCGTGTCCCTGTCCGAGTGTCGTTAATGTACCTGCCTCGACCACTTCCTCCGGCAGCTCCTTCCACAGACGGACCACCCGTATCCCTCTAAACCTTTCCTATCCGTGTCCCTGTCCGAGTGCCGTTAATGCACCTGCCTCGACCACTTCCTCCGGCAGCTCCTTCCACAGACGGACCACCCGTATCCCTCTGAACCTTTCCTGTCCGTGTCCCTGTCCGAGTGTCGTTAATGTACCTGCCTCGATCACTTCCTCCGGCAGCTCCTTCCACAGACGGACCACCCGTATCCCTCTAAACCTTTCCTGTCCGTGCCCATGTCCGATTGTCGTTAATGTACCTGCCTCGACCACTTCCTCCGGCAGCTCCTTCCACGGACGGACCACCCGTATCCCTCTGAACCTTTCCTATCCGTGTCCCTGTCCGAGTGTCGTTAATATACCTGCCTCGTCCACTTCCTCAGGCAGCTCCTTCCACAGACGGACCACCCGTATCCCTCTAAACCTTTCCTATCCGTGTCCCTGTCCGAGTGTCGTTAATGTACCTGCCCAGACCACTTCCTCCGGCAGCTCCTTCCACAGACGGACCACCCGTATCCCTCTAAAACTTTCCTATCCGTGTCCCTGTCCGAGTGTCGTTAATGTATCTGCCTCGACCACTTCCTCCGGCTGCTCCTTCCACAGACGGACCACCCGTATCCCTCTAAACCTTTCCTGTCCTTGTCCATGTCCGAGTGTCGTTAATGTACCTGCCTCGACCACTTCCTCCGGCAGCTCCTTCCACAGACAGACCACCCGTATCCCACTAAACCTTTCCTATCCGTGTCCCTGTCCAAGTGTCGTTAATGTACCTGCCCCGACCACTTCCTCCGGCAGCTCCTTCCACAGACGGACCACCCGTATCCCTCTGAACCTTTCCTCTCGGTGTCCCTGTCCGAGTGTCGTTAATGTACCCGCCTCGACCACTTCCTTCGGCAGCTCCTTCCACAGACAGACCTCACGTATCCCTCTAAACCGTTCCTATCCCTGTCCCTGTCCGAGTGTCGTTAATGTACCTGACTCGACCACTTCCTCCGGTAGCTCCTTCCACAGACGGACCACCTGTATCCCTCTAAACCTTTCCTATCCGTGTCCCTGTCCGAGTGTCGTTAATGTACCTGCCCCGACCACTTCCTCCGGCAGCTCCTTCCACAGACGGACCACCCGTATCCCTCTAAACCTTTCCTATCCGTGTCCCTGTCCGAGGGTCGTTAATGTACCTGCCCCGACCACTTCCTCCGGCAGCTCCTTCCACAGACGGACCACCCGTATCCCTCTAAACCTTTCCTATCCGTGTCCCTGTCCGAGTGCCGTTAATGCACCTGCCTCGACCACTTCCTCCGGCAGCTCCTTCCACAGACGGACCACCCGTATCCCTCTAAACCTTTCCTATCCGTGTCCCTGTCCGAGTGCCGTTAATGTACCTGCCTCGACCACTTCCTCCGGCAGCTCCTTCCACAGACGGACCACCCGTATCCCTCTAAACCTTTCCTATCCGTGTCCATGTCCGAGTGTCGTTAATGTACCTGCCTCGACCACTTCCTCCGGCAGCTCCTTCCACAGACGGACCACCCGTATCCCTCTAAACCTTTCCTACCCGTGTCTCTGTCCGAGAGTCGTTAATGTACCCGTCTCGACCACTTCCTCCGGCAGCTCCTTCCACAGACGGACCACCCGTATCCCTCTAAACCTTTCCTCTCCGTGTCCCTGTCCGAGTGTCGTTAATGTACCCGCCACGACCACTTCCTGCGGCAGCTCCTTCCACAGACGGACCACCCGTATCCCTCTAAACCATTCCTATCCGTCCCTGTCCGAGTGCCGTTAATGCACCTGCCTCGACCACCTCCTCCGGCAGCTCCTTCCACAGACGGACCACCCGTATCCCTCTAAACCTTTCCTATCCGTGTCCCTGTCCGAGTGTCGTTAATGTACCTGCCTCGATCACTTCCTCAGGCAGCTCCTTCCACAGACGGACCACCCGTAACCCTCTAAACCTTTCCTATCCGTGTCCCTGTCCGAGTGTCGTTAATGTACCTGCCCCGAACACTTACTCCGGCAGCTCCTTCCACAGACGGACCACCCGTATCCCTCTAAACCTTTCCTATCCGTGTCCCTGTGCGAGGGTCGTTAATGTACCTGCCCCGACCACTTCCTCCGGCAGCTCCTTCCACAGACGGACCACCCGTATCCCTCTAATCCTTTCCTGTCCGTGTCCCTGTCCTAGTGTCGTTAATGTACCTGCCTGGACCACTTCCTCCGGAAGCTCCTTCCACAGACGGACCACCCGTATCCCTCTAAACCTTTCCTATCCGTGTCCCTTTCCGAGTGTCGTTAATGCACCTGCCTCGACCACTTACTCCGGCAGCTCCATCCACAGACGGACCACCCGTATACCTCTAAACCTTTCCTATCCGTGTCCCTGTCCGAGTGTCGTTAATGTACCCGCCTCGACCACTTCCTCCGGCAGCTCCTTCCACAGACGGACCACCCGTATCCCTCTAAACCTTTCCTATCCGTGTCCCTGTCTGAGTGTCGTTAATGTACCTGCCCCGAACACTTCCTCCGGCAGCTCCTTCCACAGACGGACCACCAGTATCCATCTAAACCTTCCCTATCCGTGTCCCTGTCCGAGGGTCGTTACTGTATCTGCCTCGACCACTTCCTCCGGCAGCTCCTTCCACAGACGGACTCCCGTATCCCTCTAAACCTTTCCTATCCGTGTCCCTGTCCGAGGGTCGTTAATGTACCTGCCCCGACCACTTCCTCCGGCAGCTCCTTCCACAGACGGACCACCCGTATCCCTCTAAACCTTTCCTATCCGTGTCCCTGTCCGAGTGTCATTAATGTACCTGCCTCGAACACTTCCACCGGCAGCTCCTTCCACAGACGGACCACCCGTATCCCGATAAACCTTTCCTATCCGTGTCCCTGTCCGAGTGTCGTTAATGTACCTGCCCCGACCACTTCCTCCGGCAGCTCCTTCCACAGACGGACCACCCATATCCCTCTAAACCTTTCCTATCCGTGTCCCTGTCCGAGGGTCGTTAATATACCTGCCCCGACCACTTCCTCCGGCAGCTCCTTCCACAATCGGACCACCCGTATCCCTCTAAACTTTTCCTATCCGTGTCCCTTTCCGAGTGTCGTTAATGCACCTGCCTCGACCACTTCCTCCGGCAGCTCCTTCCACAGACGGACCACCCGTATCCCTCTAATCCTTTCCTATCAGTGTCCCTGTCCGAGTGTCGTTAATGTACCTGCCCCGACCACTTCCTCCGGCAGCTCCTTCCACAGACGGACCACCCGTATCCCTCTAAACCTTTCCTATCCGTGTCCCTGTCCGAGTGCCGTTAATGCACCTGCCTCGACCACTTCCTCCGGCAGCTCCTTCCACAGACGGACCACCCGTATCCCTCTGAACCTTTCCTGTCCGTGTCCCTGTCCGAGTGTCGTTAATGTACCTGCCTCGATCACTTCCTCCGGCAGCTCCTTCCACAGACGGACCACCCGTATCCCTCTAAACCTTTCCTGTCCGTGTCCATGTCCGATTGTCGTTAATGTACCTGCCTCGACCACTTCCTCCGGCAGCTCCTTCCACGGACGGACCACCCGTATCCCTCTGAACCTTTCCTATCCGTGTCCCTGTCCGAGTGTCGTTAATATACCTGCCTCGTCCACTTCCTCAGGCAGCTCCTTCCACAGACGGACCACCCGTATCCCTCTAAACCTTTCCTATCCGTGTCCCTGTCCGAGTGTCGTTAATGTACCTGCCCAGACCACTTCCTCCGGCAGCTCCTTCCACAGACGGACCACCCGTATCCCTCTAAAACTTTCCTATCCGTGTCCCTGTCCGAGTGTCGTTAATGTATCTGCCTCGACCACTTCCTCCGGCTGCTCCTTCCACAGACGGACCACCCGTATCCCTCTAAACCTTTCCTGTCCTTGTCCATGTCCGAGTGTCGTTAATGTATCTGCCTCGACCACTTCCTCCGGCAGCTCCTTCCACAGACAGACCACCCGTATCCCACTAAACCTTTCCTATCCGTGTCCCTGTCCAAGTGTCGTTAATGTACCTGCCCCAAACCCTTCCTCCGGCAGCTCCTTCCACAGACGGACCACCCGTATCCCTCTGAACCTTTCCTCTCGTTGTCCCTGTCCGAGTGTCGTTAATGTACCCGCCTCGACCACTTCCTTCGGCAGCTCCTTCCACAGACAGACCTCACGTATCCCTCTAAACCGTTCCTATCCGTGTCCCTGTCCGAGTGTCGTTAATGTATCTGACTCGACCACTTCCTCCGGTAGCTCCTTCCACAGACGGACCACCTGTATCCCTCTAAACCTTTCCTATCCGTGTCCCTGTCCGAGTGTCGTTAATGTACCTGCCCCGACCACTTCCTCCGGCAGCTCCTTCCACAGACGGACCACCCGTATCCCTCTAAACCTTTCCTATCCGTGTCCCTGTCCGAGGGTCGTTAATGTACCTGCCCGGACCACTTCCTCCGGCAGCTCCTTCCACAGACGGACCACACGTATCCCTCTAAACCTTTCCTATCCGTGTCCCTGTCCGAGTGCCGTTAATGCACCTGCCTCGACCACTTCCTCCGGCAGCTCCTTCCACAGACGGACCACCCGTATCCCTCTAAACCTTTCCTATCCGTGTCCCTGTCCGAGTGCCGTTAATGTACCTGCCTCGACCACTTCCTCCGGCAGCTCCTTCCACAGACGGACCACCCGTATCCCTCTAAACCTTTCCTATCCGTGTCCATGTCCGAGTGTCGTCAATGTACCTGCCTCGACCACTTCCTCCGGCAGCTCCTTCCACAGACGGACCACCCGTATCCCTCTAAACCTTTCCTACCCGTGTCTCTGTCCGAGAGTCGTTAATGTACCCGTCTCGACCACTTCCTCCGGCAGCTCCTTCCACAGACGGACCACCCGTATCCCTCTAAACCTTTCCTCTCCGTGTCCCTGTCCGAGTGTCGTTAATGTACCCGCCACGACCACTTCCTCCGGCAGCTCCTTCCACAGACGGACCACCCGTATCCCTGTCCGAGGGTCGTTAATGTACCTGCCCCGACCACTTCCTCCGGCAGCTCCTTCCACAGACGGACCACCCGTATCCCTCTAAACTTTTCCTATCCGTGTCCCTTTCCGAGTGTCGTTAATGCACCTGCCTTGACCACTTCCTCCGGCAGCTCCTTCCACAGACGGACCACCCTTATCCCTCTAAACCTTTCCTATCCGTGTCCCTGTCCGAGTGTCGTTAATGTACCTGCCCCGACCACTTCCTCCGGCAGCTCCTTCCACAGACGGACCACCCGTATCCCTCTAAACCTTTCCTATCCGTGTCCCTGTCCGAGTGCCGTTAATGCACCTGCCTCGACCACTTCCTCCGGCAGCTCCTTCCACAGACGGACCACCCGTATCCCTCTGAACCTTTCCTGTCCGTGTCCCTGTCCGAGTGTCGTTAATGTACCTGCCTCGATCACTTCCTCCGGCAGCTCCTTCCACAGACGGACCACCCGTATCCCTCTAAACCTTTCCTGTCCGTGTCCATGTCCGAGTGTCGTTAATGTACCTGCCTCGACCACTTCCTCCGGCAGCTCCTTCCACGGACGGACCACCCGTATCCCTCTGAACCTTTCCTATCCGTGTCCCTGTCCGAGTGTCGTTAATATACCTGCCTCGACCACTTCCTCAGGAAGCTCCTTCCACAGACGGACCACCCGTATCCCTCTAAACCTTTCCTATCCGTGTCCCTGTCCGAGTGTCGTTAATGTACCTGCCCAGACCACTTCCTCCGGCAGCTCCTTCCACAGACGGAACACCCGTATCCCTCTAAAACTTTCCTATCCGTGTCCCTGTCCGAGTGTCGTTAATGTATCTGCCTCGACCACTTCCTCCGGTAGCTCCTTCCACAGACGGACCACCCGTATCCCTCTAAACCTTTCCTGTCCGTGTCCATGTCCGAGTGTCGTTAATGTACCTGCCTCGATCACTTCCTCCGGCAGCTCCTTCCACAGACAGACCACCCGTATCCCACTAAACCTTTCCTATCCGTGTCCCTGTCCAAGTGTCGTTAATGTACCTGCCCCGACCACTTCCTCCGGCAGCTCCTTCCACAGACGGACCACCCGTATCCCTCTGAACCTTTCCTCTCGGTGTCCCTGTCCGAGTGTCGTTAATGTACCCGCCTCGACCACTTCCTTCGGCAGCTCCTTCCACAGACAGACCTCACGTATCCCTCTAAACCGTTCCTATCCGTGTCCCTGTCCGAGTGTCGTTAATGTACCTGACTCGACCACTTCCTCCGGTAGCTCCTTCCACAGACGGACCACCTGTATCCCTCTAAACCTTTCCTATCCGTGTCCCTGTCCGAGTGTCGTTAATGTACCTGCCCCGACCACTTCCTCCGGCAGCTCCTTCCACAGACGGACCACCCGTATCCCTCTAAACCTTTCCTATCCGTGTCCCTGTCCGAGGGTCGTTAATGTACCTGCCCCGACCACTTCCTCCGGCAGCTCCTTCCACAGACGGACCACCCGTATCCCTCTAAACCTTTCCTATCCGTGTCCCTGTCCGAGTGCCGTTAATGCACCTGCCTCGACCACTTCCTTCGGCAGCTCCTTCCACAGACGGACCACCCGTATCCCTCTAAACCTTTCCTATCCGTGTCCCTGTCCGAGTGCCGTTAATGTACCTGCCTCGACCACTTCCTCCGGCAGCTCCTTCCACAGACGGACCACCCGTATCCCTCTAAACCTTTCCTAGCCGTGTCCATGTCCGAGTGTCGTTAATGTACCTGCCTCGACCACTTCCTCCGGCAGCTCCTTCCACAGACGGACCACACGTATCCCTCTAAACCTTTCCTACCCGTGTCTCTGTCCGAGAGTCGTTAATGTACCCGTCTCGACCACTTCCTCCGGCAGCTCCTTCCACAGACGGACCACCCGTATCCCTCTAAACCTTTCCTCTCCGTGTCCCTGTCCGAGTGTCGTTAATGTACCCGCCACGACCACTTCCTCCGGCAGCTCCTTCCACAGACGGACCACCCGTATCCCTCTAAACCATTCCTATCCGTCCCTGTCCGAGTGCCGTTAATGCACCTGCCTCGACCACCTCCTCCGGCAGCTCCTTCCACAGACGGACCAGCCGTATCCCTCTAAACCTTTCCTATCCGTGTCCCTGTCCGAGTGTCGTTAATGTACCTGCCTCGATCACTTCCTCAGGCAGCTCCTTCCACAGACGGACCACCCGTATCCCTCTAAACCTTTCCTATCCGTGTCCCTGTCCGAGTGTCGTTAATGTACCTGCCCCGACCACTTCCTCCGGCAGCTCCTTCCACAGACGGTCCACCCGTATCCCTCTAAACCTTTCCTATCCGTGTCCCTGTGCGAGGGTCGTTAATGTACCTGCCCCGACCACTTCCTCCGGCAGCTCCTTCCACAGACGGACCA
Organism: Hypanus sabinus; assembly: GCF_030144855.1. Taxonomy (NCBI): domain Eukaryota; kingdom Metazoa; phylum Chordata; class Chondrichthyes; order Myliobatiformes; family Dasyatidae; genus Hypanus; species Hypanus sabinus. The sequence goes on along the minus strand of NW_026779132.1, from coordinate 26,841 downwards.
CCCGTATCCCTCTAATCCTTTCCTGTCCGTGTCCCTGTCCGAGTGTCGTTAATGTACCTGCCTGGACCACTTCCTCCGGCAGCTCCTTCCACAGACGGACCACCCGTATCCCTCTAAACCTTTCCTATCCGTGTCCCTGTCCGAGTGTCGTTAATGTACCCGCCTCGACCACTTCCTCCGGCAGCTCCTTCCACAGACGGACCACCCGTATCCCTCTAAACCTTTCCTATCCGTGTCCCTGTCTGAGTGTCGTTAATGTACCTGCCCCGACCACTTCCTCCGGCAGCTCCTTCCACAGACGGACCACCCGTATCCATCTAAACCTTCCCTATCCGTGTCCCTGTCCGAGGGTCGTTACTGTATCTGCCTCGACCACTTCCTCCGGCAGCTCCTTCCACAGACGGACTCCCGTATCCCTCTAAACCTTTCCTATCCGTGTCCCTGTCCGAGGGTCGTTAATGTACCTGCCCCGACCACTTCCTCCGGCAGCTCCTTCCACAGACGGACCACCCGTATCCCTCTAAACCTTTCCTATCCGTGTCCCTGTCCGAGTGTCATTAATGTACCTGCCTCGAACACTTCCACCGGCAGCTCCTTCCACAGACGGACCACCCGTATCCCGATAAACCTTTCCTATCCGTGTCCCTGTCCGAGTGTCGTTAATGTACCTGCCCCGACCACTTCCTCCGGCAGCTCCTTCCACAGACGGACCACCCATATCCCTCTAAACCTTTCCTATCCGTGTCCCTGTCCGAGGGTCGTTAATATACCTGCCCCGACCACTTCCTCCGGCAGCTCCTTCCACAATCGGACCACCCGTATCCCTCTAAACTTTTCCTATCTGTGTCCCTTTCCGAGTGTCGTTAATGCACCTGCCTCGACCACTTCCTCCGGCAGCTCCTTCCACAGACGGACCACCCGTATCCCTCTAATCCTTTCCTATCCGTGTCCCTGTCCGAGTGTCGTTAATGTACCTGCCCCGACCACTTCCTCCGGCAGCTCCTTCCACAGACGGACCACCCGTATCCCTCTAAACATTTCCTATCCGTGTCCCTGTCCGAGTGCCGTTAATGCACCTGCCTCGACCACTTCCTCCGGCAGCTCCTTCCACAGACGGACCACCCGTATCCCTCTGAACCTTTCCTGTCCGTGTCCCTGTCCGAGTGTCGTTAATGTACCTGCCTCGATCACTTCCTCCGGCAGCTCCTTCCACAGACGGACCACCCGTATCCCTCTAAACCTTTCCTGTCCATGTCCATGTCCGATTGTCGTTAATGTACCTGCCTCGACCACTTCCTCCGGCAGCTCCTTCCACGGACGGACCACCCGTATCCCTCTGAACCTTTCCTATCCGTGTCCCTGTCCGAGTGTCGTTAATATACCTGCCTCGTCCACTTCCTCAGGCAGCTCCTTCCACAGACGGACCACCCGTATCCCTCTAAACCTTTCCTATCCGTGTCCCTGTCCGAGTGTCGTTAATGTATCGGCCTCGACCACTTCCTCCGGCTGCTCCTTCCACAGACGGACCACCCGTATCCCTCTAAACTTTTCCTGTCCTTGTCCATGTCCGAGTGTCGTTAATGTACCTGCCTCGACCACTTCCTCCGGCAGCTCCTTCCACAGACAGACCACCCGTATCCCACTAAACCTTTCCTATCCGTGTCCCTGTCCAAGTGTCGTTAATGTACCTGCCCCGAACCCTTCCTCCGGCAGCTCCTTCCACAGACGGACCACCCGTATCCCTCTGAACCTTTCCTCTCGTTGTCCCTGTCCGAGTGTCGTTAATGTACCCGCCTCGACCACTTCCTTCGGCAGCTCCTTCCACAGACAGACCTCACGTATCCCTCTAAACCGTTCCTATCCGTGTCCCTGTCCGAGTGTCGTTAATGTATCTGACTCGACCACTTCCTCCGGTAGCTCCTTCCACAGACGGACCACCTGTATCCCTCTAAACCTTTCCTATCCGTGTCCCTGTCCGAGTGTCGTTAATGTACCTGCCCCGACCACTTCCTCCGGCAGCTCCTTCCACAGACGGACCACCCGTATCCCTCTAAACCTTTCCTATCCGTGTCCCTGTCCGAGGGTCGTTAATGTACCTGCCCCGACCACTTCCTCCGGCAGCTCCTTCCACAGACGGACCACACGTATCTCTCTAAACCTTTCCTATCCGTGTCCCTGTCCGAGTGCCGTTAATGCACCTGCCTCGACCACTTCCTCCGGCAGCTCCTTCCACAGACGGACCACCCGTATCCCTCTAAACCTTTCCTATCCGTGTCCCTGTCCGAGTGCCGTTAATGTACCTGCCTCGACCACTTCCTCCGGCAGCTCCTTCCACAGACGGACCACCCGTATCCCTCTAAACCTTTCCTATCCGTGTCCATGTCCGAGTGTCGTCAATGTACCTGCCTCGACCACTTCCTCCGGCAGCTCCTTCCACAGACGGACCACCCGTATCCCTCTAAACCTTTCCTACCCGTGTTTCTGTCCGAGAGTCGTTAATGTACCCGTCTCGACCACTTCCTTCGGCAGCTCCTTCCACAGACGGACCACCCGTATCCCTCTAAACCTTTCCTCTCCGTGTCCCTGTCCGAGTGTCGTTAATGTACCCGCCACGACCACTTCCTCCGGCAGCTCCTTCCACAGACGGAACACCTGTATCCCTCTAAACCATTCCTATCCGTCCCTGTCCGAGTGTCGTTAATGTACCCGCCACGACCACTTCCTCCGGCAGCTCCTTCCACAGACGGAACACCTGTATCCCTCTAAACCATTCCTATCCGTCCCTGTCCGAGTGTCGTTAATGTACCTGCCTCGACCACATCCTCCGGCAGCTCCTTCCACTGACGGACCACCCGTATCCCTCTAAACTTTTCCTATCCGTGTCCCTGTCCGAGTGCCGTTAATGCACCTGCCTCGACCACTTCCTCCGGCAGCTCCTTCCACAGACAGACCACCCGTATCCCACTAAACCTTTCCTATCCGTGTCCCTGTCCAAGTGTCGTTAATGTACCTGCCCCGAACCCTTCCTCCGGCAGCTCCTTCCACAGACGGACCACCCGTATCCCTCTGAACCTTTCCTCTCGTTGTCCCTGTCCGAGTGTCGTTAATGTACCCGCCTCGACCACTTCCTTCGGCAGCTCCTTCCACAGACAGACCTCACGTATCCCTCTAAACCGTTCCTATCCGTGTCCCTGTCCGAGTGTCGTTAATGTATCTGACTCGACCACTTCCTCCGGTAGCTCCTTCCACAGACGGACCACCTGTATCCCTCTAAACCTTTCCTATCCGTGTCCCTGTCCGAGTGTCGTTAATGTACCTGCCCCGACCACTTCCTCCGGCAGCTCCTTCCACAGACGGACCACCCGTATCCCTCTAAACCTTTCCTATCCGTGTCCCTGTCCGAGGGTCGTTAATGTACCTGCCCCGACCACTTCCTCCGGCAGCTCCTTCCACAGACGGACCACACGTATCTCTCTAAACCTTTCCTATCCGTGTCCCTGTCCGAGTGCCGTTAATGCACCTGCCTCGACCACTTCCTCCGGCAGCTCCTTCCACAGACGGACCACCCGTATCCCTCTAAACCTTTCCTATCCGTGTCCCTGTCCGAGTGCCGTTAATGTACCTGCCTCGACCACTTCCTCCGGCAGCTCCTTCCACAGACGGACCACCCGTATCCCTCTAAACCTTTCCTATCCGTGTCCATGTCCGAGTGTCGTCAATGTACCTGCCTCGACCACTTCCTCCGGCAGCTCCTTCCACAGACGGACCACCCGTATCCCTCTAAACCTTTCCTACCCGTGTTTCTGTCCGAGAGTCGTTAATGTACCCGTCTCGACCACTTCCTTCGGCAGCTCCTTCCACAGACGGACCACCCGTATCCCTCTAAACCTTTCCTCTCCGTGTCCCTGTCCGAGTGTCGTTAATGTACCCGCCACGACCACTTCCTCCGGCAGCTCCTTCCACAGACGGAACACCTGTATCCCTCTAAACCATTCCTATCCGTCCCTGTCCGAGTGTCGTTAATGTACCTGCCTCGACCACATCCTCCGGCAGCTCCTTCCACTGACGGACCACCCGTATCCCTCTAAACTTTTCCTATCCGTGTCCCTGTCCGAGTGCCGTTAATGCACCTGCCTCGACCACTTCCTCCGGCAGCTCCTTCCACAGACGGACCACCCGTATCCCTCTAAACCTTTCCTATCCGTGTCCCTGTCCGAGTGTCGTTAATGTACCTGCCTCGATCACTTCCTCAGGCAGCTCCTTCCACAGACGGACCACCCGTATCCCTCTAAACCTTTCCTATCCGTGTCCCTGTCCGAGTGTCGTTAATGTACCTGCCTCGACCACTTCCTCCGGCAGCTCCTTCCACAGACGGACCACCCGTATCCCTCTAAACCGTTCCTATCCGTGTCCCTGTCCGAGTGTCGTTAATGTAGCTGCCCCGACCACTTCCTCCGGCAGCTCCTTTCACAGATGGACCACCCGTATCCCTCTAAACCGTTCCTATCCGTGTCCCTGTCCGAGTGTCGTTAATGTACCTGCCTCGACCACTTCCTCCGGCAGCTCCTTCCACAGATGGACCACCCGTATCCCCCTAATCCTTTCCTGCCCGTGTCTCTGTCCGAGTGTCGTTAATGTACCTGCCTCGACCACATCCTCCGGCATCTCCTTCCACTGACGGACCACCCGTATCCCTCTAAACTTTTCCTATCCGTGTCCCTGTCCGAGTGCCGTTATTGCACCTGCCTCGACCACTTCCTCCGGCAGCTCCTTCCACAGACGGACCACCCGTATCCCTCTGAACCTTTCCTGTCCGTGTCCCTGTCCGAGTGTCGTTAGTGTACCTGCCTCGATCACTTCCTCAGGCAGCTCCTTCCACAGACGGACCACCCGTATCCCTCTAAACCTTTCCTACCAGTGTCTCTGTCCGAGTGTCGTTAATGTACCTGCCTCGACCACATCCTCCTGCAGCTCCTTCCACTGACGGACCACCCGTATCTCTCTAAACCTTTCCTATCCGTGTCACTGTCCGAGTGTCGTTAATGTACCTGCCTCGACCACTTCCTCCGGCAGCTCCTTCCACAGACGGACCACCCGTATCCCTCTGAACCTTTCCTGTCCGTGTCCCTGTCCGAGTGTCGTTAATGTACCTGCCTCGATCACTTCCTCCGGCAGCTCCTTCCACAGACGGACCACCCGTATCCCTCTAAACCTTTCCTGTCCGTGTCCATGTCCGAGTGTCGTTAATGTACCTGCCTCGTCCACTTCCTCCAGCAACTCCTTCCACAGATGGACAACCCGTATCCCTCTAAAACTTTCCTATCCGTGTCCCTGTCCGAGTGTCGTTAATGTACCTGCCTCGACCACTTCCTCCGGCAGCTCCTTCCACAGATGGACCACCCGTATCACTCTAATCCTTTCCTGTCCGTGTCCATGTCCGAGTGTCGTTAATGTACCTGCCTCGACCACTTCCTCCAGCAGCTCCTTCCACAGATGGACAACCCGTATCCCTCTAAAACTTTCCTATCCGTGTCCCTGTCCGAGTGCCGTTAATGCACCTGCCTCGACCACTTCCTCCGGCAGCTCCTTCCACAGACGGACCACCCGTATCCCTCTAAACCTTTCCTACCCGTGTCTCTGTCCGAGTGTCGTTAATGTACCTGCCTCGACCACATCCTCCGGCAGCTCCTTCCACTGACGGACCACCCGTATCCCTCTAATCTTTTCCTATCCGTGTCCCTGTCCGAGTGCCGTTAATGCACCTGCCTCGACCACTTCCTCCGGCAGCTCCTTCCACAGACGGACCACCCGTATCCCTCTGAACCTTTCCTGTCCGTGTCCCTGTCCGAGTGTCGTTAATGTACCTGCCTCGATCACTTCCTCCGGCAGCTCCTTCCACAGACGGACCACCCGTATCCCTCTAAACCTTTCCTGTCCGTGTCCATGTCCGAGTGTCGTTAATGTACCTGCCTCGACCACTTCCTCCAGCAACTCCTTCCACAGATGGACAACCCGTATCCCTCTAAAACTTTCCTATCCGTGTCCCTGTCCGAGTGTCGTTAATGTACCTGCCTCGACCACTTCCTCCGGCAGCTCCTTCCACAGATGCACCACCCGTATCACTCTAATCCTTTCCTGTCCGTGTCCATGTCCGAGTGTCGTTAATGTACCTGCCTCGACCACTTCCTCCAGCAGCTCCTTCCACAGATGGACAACCCGTATCCCTCTAAAACTTTCCTATCCGTGTCCCTGTCCGAGTGCCGTTAATGCACCTGCCTCGACCACTTCCTCCGGCAGCTCCTTCCACAGACGGACCACCCGTATCCCTCTAAACCTTTCCTACCCGTGTCTCTGTCCGAGTGTCGTTAATGTACCTGCCTCGACCACATCCTCCGGCAGCTCCTTCCACTGACGGACCACCCGTATCCCTCTAATCTTTTCCTATCCGTGTCCCTGTCCGAGTGCCGTTAATGCACCTGCCTCGACCACTTCCTCCGGCAGCTCCTTCCACAGACGGACCACCCGTATCCCTCTGAACCTTTCCTGTCCGTGTCCCTGTCCGAGTGTCGTTAATGTACCTGCCTCGATCACTTCCTCCGGCAGCTCCTTCCACAGACGGACCACCCGTATCCCTCTAAACCTTTCCTGTCCGTGTCCATGTCCGAGTGTCGTTAATGTACCTGCCTCGACCACTTCCTCCAGCAACTCCTTCCACAGATGGACAACCCGTATCCCTCTAAAACTTTCCTATCCGTGTCCCTGTCCGAGTGCCGTTAATGCACCTGCCTCGACCACTTCCTCCGGCAGCTCCTTCCACGGACGGACCACCCGTATCCCTCTGAACCTTTCCTATCCGTGTCCCTGTCCGAGTGTCGTTAATGTACCTGCCTCGACCACTTCCTCAGGCAGCTCCTTCCACAGACGGACCACCCGTATCCCTCTAAACCTTTCCTATCCGTGTCCCTGTCCGAGTGTCGTTAATGTACCTGCCCCGACCACTTCCTCTGGCAGCTCCTTCCACAGACGGACCACCCGTATCCCTCTAAAACTTCCCTATCCGTGTCCCTGTCCGAGTGTCGTTAATGTATCTGCCTCGACCACTTCCTCCGGCAGCTCCTTCCACAGACGGACCACCCGTATCCCTCTAAACCTTTCCTGTCCGTGTCCATGTCCGAGTGTCGTTAATGTACCTGCCTCGACCACTTCCACCGGCAGCTCCTTCCACAGACAGACCACCCGTATCCCACTAAACCTTTCCTATCCATGTCCCTGTCCGAGCGTCGTTAATGTACCTGCCCCGACCACTTCCTCCGGCAGCTCCTTCCACAGACGGACCACCCGTATCCCTCTGAACCTTTCCTCTCCGCGTCCCTGTCCGAGTGTCGTTAATGTACCCGCCTCGACAACTTCCTCAGGCAGCTCCTTCAACAGACGGACCACCCGTATCCCTCTAAACCTTTCCTATCCGTGTCCCAGTCCGAGTGTCGTTAATGTACCCGCCTCGACCACTTCATTCGGCAGCTCCTTCCACAGACAGACCTCACGTATCCCTCTAAACCGTTCCTATCCGTGTCCCTGTCCGAGTGTCGTTAATGTACCTGCCCCGACCACTTCCTCCGGCAGCTCCTTCCACAGACGGACCACCCGTATCCCTCTAAACCTTTTTCTATCCGTGTCCCTGTCCGAGTGCCGTTAATGTACCTGCCCCGACCACTTCCTCCGGCAGCTCCTTCCACAGACGGACCACCCGTATCCCTCTAAACCTTTCCTATCCGTGTCCCTGTCCGAGTGCCGTTAATGTACCTGCCTCGACCACTTCCTCCGGCAGCTCCTTCCACAGACGGACCACCCGTATCCCTCTAAACCTTTCCTATCCGTGTCCATGTCCGAGTGTCGTTAATGTACCTGCCTCGACCACTTCCTCCGGCAGCTCCTTCCACAGACGGACCACCCGTATCCCTCTAAACCTTTCCTACCCGTGTCTCTGTCCGAGTGTCGTTAATGTACCTGCCTCGACCACATCCTCCGGCAGCCCCTTCCACTGACGGACCACACGTATCCCTCTAAACTTTTCCTATCCGTGTCCCTGTCCGAGTGCCGTTAATGCACCTGCCTCGACCACTTCCTCCGGCAGCTCCTTCCACAGACGGACCACCCGTATCCCTCTAAACCTTTCCTACCCGTGTCTCTGTCCGTGTGTCGTTAATGTACCTGCCTCGACCACATCCTCCGGCAGCTCCTTCCACTGACGGACCACCCGTATCCCTCTAAACTTTTCCTATCCGTGTCCCTGTCCGAGTGCCGTTAATGCACCTGCCTCGACCACTTCCTCCGGCAGCTCCTTCCACAGACGGACCACCCGTATCCCTCTAAACCTTTCCTATCCGTGTCCCTGTCTGAGTGTCGTTAATGTACCTGCCCCGACCACTTCCTCCGGCAGCTCCTTTCACAGATGGACCACCCGTATCCCTCTGAACCTTTCCTGTCCGTGTCCCTGTCCGAGTGTCGTTAATGTACCTGCCTCGACCACTTCCTCCGGCTGCTCCTTCCACAGACGGACCACCCGTATCCCCCTAAACCTTTCCTATCCGTGTCCCTCTCCGAGTGTCGTTAATGTACCTGCCTCGACCACTTCCTCCGGCAGCTCCTTCCACAGACGGACCACCCGTATCCTTCTAAACCTTTCCTATCCGTGTCCATGTCCGAGTGTCGTTAATGTAGCTGCCTCGACCACATCCTCCGGCAGCTCCTTCCACAGACGGACCACCCGTATCCCTCTAAACCGTTCCTATCCGTGGCCCTGTCCGAGTGTCGTTAACGTACCTGCCTCAACCACTCCCTCCGGCAGCTCCTTCCACAGACGGACCACCCGTATCCCTCTAAACCTTTCCTATCCGTGTCCATGTCCGAGTGTCGTTAATGTACCTGCCCCGACCACTTCCTCTGGCATCTCCTTCCACAGACGGACCACCCGTATCCCTCTAAACCTTTCCTATCCGTGTCCCTGTCCGAGTGCCGTTAATGCACCTGACTCGACCACTTCCTCCGGCAGCTCCTTCCACAGACGGACCACCCGTATCCCTCTGAACCTTTCCTGTCCGTGTCCCTGTCCGAGTGTCGTTAATGTACCTGCCTCGATCACTTCCTCCGGCAGCTCCTTCCACAGACGGACCACCCGTATCCCTCTAAACCTTTCCTGTCCGTGTCCATGTCCGAGTGTCGTTAATGTACCTGCCTCGTCCACTTCCTCCAGCAACTCCTTCCACAGATGGACAACCCGTATCCCTCTAAAACTTTCCTATCCGTGTCCCTGTCCGAGTGTCGTTAATGTACCTGCCTCGACCACTTCCTCCGGCAGCTCCTTCAACAGATGGACCACCAGTATCACTCTAATCCTTTCCTGTCCGTGTCCATGTCCGAGTGTCGTTAATGTACCTGCCTCGACCACTTCCTCCAGCAGCTCCTTCCACAGATGGACAACCCGTATCCCTCTAAAACTTTCCTATCCGTGTCCCTGTCCGAGTGCCGTTAATGCACCTGCCTCGACAACTTCCTCCGGCAGCTCCTTCCACAGACGGACCACCCGTATCCCTCTAAACCTTTCCTACCCGTGTCTCTGTCCGAGTGTCGTTAATGTACCTGCCTCGACCACATCCTCCGGCAGCTCCTTCCACTGACGGACCACCCGTATCCCTCTAATCTTTTCCTATCCGTGTCCCTGTCCGAGTGCCGTTAATGCACCTGCCTCGACCACTTCCTCCGGCAGCTCCTTCCACAGACGGACCACCCGTATCCCTCTGAACCTTTCCTGTCCGTGTCCCTGTCCGAGTGTCGTTAATGTACCTGCCTCGATCACTTCCTCCGGCAGCTCCTTCCACAGACGGACCACCCGTATCCCTCTAAACCTTTCCTGTCCGTGTCCATGTCCGAGTGTCGTTAATGTACCTGCCTCGACCACTTCCTCCAGCAACTCCTTCCACAGATGGACAACCCGTATCCCTCTAAAACTTTCCTATCCGTGTCCCTGTCCGAGTGTCGTTAATGTACCTGCCTCGACCACTTCCTCAGGCAGCTCCTTCCACAGACGGACCACCCGTATCCCTCTAAACCTTTCCTATCCGTGTCCCTGTCCGAGTGTCGTTAATGTACCTGCCCCGACCACTTCCTCTGGCAGCTCCTTCCACAGACGGACCACCCGTATCCCTCTAAAACTTCCCTATCCGTGTCCCTGTCCGAGTGTCGTTAATGTATCTGCCTCGACCACTTCCTCCGGCAGCTCCTTCCACAGACGGACCACCCGTATCCCTCTAAACCTTTCCTGTCCGTGTCCATGTCCGAGTGTCGTTAATGTACCTGCCTCGACCACTTCCACCGGCAGCTCCTTCCACAGACAGACCACCCGTCTCCCACTAAACCTTTCCTATCCGTGTCCCTGTCCGAGTGTCGTTAATGTACCTGCCCCGACCACTTCCTCCGGCAGCTCCTTCCACAGACGGACCACCCGTATCCCTCTGAACCTTTCCTCTCCGCGTCCCTGTCCGAGTGTCGTTAATGTACCCGCCTCGACAACTTCCTCAGGCAGCTCCTTCCACAGACGGACCACCCGTATCCCTCTAAACCTTTCCTATCCGTGTCCCTGTCCGAGTGCCGTTAATGCACCTGCCTCGACCACTTCCTCCGGCAGCTCCTTCCACAGACGGACCACCCGTATCCCTCTGAACCTTTCCTGTCCGTGGCCCTGTCCGAGTGTCGTTAATGTACCTGCCTCGACCACTTCCTCTGGCAGCTCCTTCCACAGACGGACCACCCGTATCCCTCTAAAACTTCCCTATCCGTGTCCCTGTCCGAGTGTCGTTAATGTATCTGCCTCGACCACTTCCTCCGGCAGCTCCTTCCACAGACGGACCACCCGTATCCCTCTAAACCTTTCCTATCCGTGTCCCTGTCCGAGTGCCGTTAATGCACCTGCCTCGACCACTTCCTCCGGTAGCTCCTTCCACAGACGGACCACCCGTATCCCTCTGAACCTTTCCTGTCCGTGTCCCTGTCCGAGTGTCGTTAATGTACCTGCCTCGATCACTTCCTCCGGCAGCTCCTTCCACAGACGGACCACCCGTATCCCTCTAAACCTTTCCTGTCCGTGTCCATGTCCGAGTGTCGTTAATGTACCTGCCTCGTCCACTTCCTCCAGCAACTCCTTCCACAGATGGACAACCCGTATCCCTCTAAAACTTTCCTATCCGTGTCCCTGTCCGAGTGTCGTTAATGTACCTGCCTCGACCACTTCCTCCGGCAGCTCCTTCCACAGATGGACCACCCGTATCACTCTAATCCTTTCCTGTCCGTGTCCATGTCCGAGTGTCGTTAATGTACCTGCCTCGACCACTTCCTCCAGCAGCTCCTTCCACAGATGGACAACCCGTTATCCCTCTAAAACTTTCCTATCCGTGTCCCTGTCCGAGTGCCGTTAATGCACCTGCCTCGACCACTTCCTCCGGCAGCTCCTTCCACAGACGGACCACCCGTATCCCTCTAAACCTTTCCTACCCGTGTCTCTGTCCGAGTGTCGTTAATGTACCTGCCTCGACCACATCCTCCGGCAGCTCCTTCCACTGACGGACCACCCGTATCCCTCTAATCTTTTCCTATCCGTGTCCCTGTCCGAGTGCCGTTAATGCACCTGCCTCGACCACTTCCTCCGGCAGCTCCTTCCACAGAAGGACCACCCGTATCCCTCTGAACCTTTCCTGTCCGTGTCCCTGTCCGAGTGTCGTTAATGTACCTGCCTCGATCACTTCCTCCGGCAGCTCCTTCCACAGACGGACCACCCGTATCCCTCTAAACCTTTCCTGTCCGTGTCCATGTCCGAGTGTCGTTAATGTACCTGCCTCGACCACTTCCTCCAGCAACTCCTTCCACAGATGGACAACCCGTATCCCTCTAAAACTTTCCTATCCGTGTCCCTGTCCGAGTGTCGTTAATGTACCTGCCTCGACCACTTCCTCAGGCAGCTCCTTCCACAGACGGACCACCCGTATCCCTCTAAACCTTTCCTATCCGTGTCCCTGTCCGAGTGTCGTTAATGTACCTGCCCCGACCACTTCCTCCGGCAGCTCCTTCCACAGACGGACCACCCGTATCACTCTAATCCTTTCCTGTCCGTGTCCATGTCCGAGTGTCGTTAATGTACCTGCCTCGACCACTTCCTCCAGCAGCTCCTTCCACAGATGGACAACCCGTTATCCCTCTAAAACTTTCCTATCCGTGTCCCTGTCCGATTGCCGTTAATGCACCTGCCTCGACCACTTCCTCCGGCAGCTCCTTCCACAGACGGACCACCCGTATCCCTCTAAACCTTTCCTACCCGTGTCTCTGTCCGAGTGTCGTTAATGTACCTGCCTCGACCACATCCTCCGGCAGCTCCTTCCACTGACGGACCACCCGTATCCCTCTAATCTTTTCCTATCCGTGTCCCTGTCCGAGTGCCGTTAATGCACCTGCCTCGACCACTTCCTCCGGCAGCTCCTTCCACAGACGGACCACCCGTATCCCTCTGAACCTTTCCTGTCCGTGTCCCTGTCCGAGTGTCGTTAATGTACCTGCCTCGATCACTTCCTCCGGCAGCTCCTTCCACAGACGGACCACCCGTATCCCTCTAAACCTTTCCTGTCCGTGTCCATGTCCGAGTGTCGTTAATGTACCTGCCTCGACCACTTCCTCCAGCAACTCCTTCCACAGATGGACAACCCGTATCCCTCTAAAACTTTCCTATCCGTGTCCCTGTCCGAGTGTCGTTAATGTACCTGCCTCGACCACTTCCTCAGGCAGCTCCTTCCACAGACGGACCACCCGTATCCCTCTAAACCTTTCCTATCCGTGTCCCTGTCCGAGTGTCGTTAATGTACCTGCCCCGACCACTTCCTCTGGCAGCTCCTTCCACAGACGGACCACCCGTATCCCTCTAAAACTTCCCTATCCGTGTCCCTGTCCGAGTGTCGTTAATGTATCTGCCTCGACCACTTCCTCCGGCAGCTCCTTCCACAGACGGACCACCCGTATCCCTCTAAACCTTTCCTGTCCGTGTCCATGTCCGAGTGTCGTTAATGTACCTGCCTCGACCACTTCCACCGGCAGCTCCTTCCACAGACAGACCACCCGTATCCCACTAAACCTTTCCTATCCGTGTCCCTGTCCGAGTGTCGTTATGTACCTGCCCCGACCACTTCCTCCGGCAGCTCCTTCCACAGACGGACCACCCGTATCCCTCTGAACCTTTCCTCTCCGCGTCCCTGTCCGAGTGTCGTTAATGTACCCGCCTCGACAACTTCCTCAGGCAGCTCCTTCAACAGACGGACCACCCGTATCCCTCTAAACCTTTCCTATCCGTGTCCCAGTCCGAGTGTCGTTAATGTACCCGCCTCGACCACTTCCTTCGGCAGCTCCTTCCACAGACAGACCTCACGTATCCCTCTAAACCGTTCCTATCCGTGTCCCTGTCCGAGTGTCGTTAATGTACCTGCCCCGACCACTTCCTCCGGCAGCTCCTTCCACAGACGGACCACCCGTATCCCTCTAAACCTTTTTCTATCCGTGTCCCTGTCCGAGTGCCGTTAATGTACCTGCCCCGACCACTTCCTCCGGCAGCTCCTTCCACAGACGGACCACCCGTATCCCTCTAAACCTTTCCTATCCGTGTCCCTGTCCGAGTGCCGTTAATGTACCTGCCTCGACCACTTCCTCCGGCAGCTCCTTCCACAGACGGACCACCCGTATCCCTCTAAACCTTTCCTATCCGTGTCCATGTCCGAGTGTCGTTAATGTACCTGCCTCGACCACTTCCTCCGGCAGCTCCTTCCACAGACGGACCACCCGTATCCCTCTAAACCTTTCCTACCCGTGTCTCTGTCCGAGTGTCGTTAATGTACCTGCCTCGACCACATCCTCCGGCAGCCCCTTCCACTGACGGACCACCCGTATCCCTCTAAACTTTTCCTATCCGTGTCCCTGTCCGAGTGCCGTTAATGCACCTGCCTCGACCACTTCCTCAGGCAGCTCCTTCCGCAGACGGACCACCCGTATCCCTCTAAACCTTTCCTATCCGTGTCCCTGTCCGAGTGTCGTTAATGTACCTGCCTCGACCACTTCCTCCGGCAGCTCCTTCCACAGACGGACCACCCGTATCCCTCTAAACCGTTCCTATCCGTGTCCCTGTCCGAGTGTCGTTAATGTACCTGCCCCGACCACTTCCTCCGGCAGCTCCTTTCACAGATGGACCACCCGTATCCCTCTAAACCGTTCCTATCCGTGTCCCTGTCCGAGTGTCGTTAATGTACCTGCCTCGACCACTTCCTCCGGCAGCTCCTTCCACAGATGGACCACCCGTATCCCTCTAATCCTTTCCTCTCCGTGTCCATGTCCGAGTGTCGTTAATGTACCTGCCTCGACCACTTCCTCCGGCAGCTCCTTCCACAGACGGACCACCCGTATCCCTCTAAACCTTTTTCTATCCGTGTCCCTGTCCGAGTGCCGTTAATGTACCTGCCCCGACCACTTCCTCCGGCAGCTCCTTCCACAGACGGACCACCCGTATCCCTCTAAACCTTTCCTATCCGTGTCCCTGTCCGAGTGCCGTTAATGTACCTGCCTCGACCACTTCCTCCGGCAGCTCCTTCCACAGACGGACCACCCGTATCCCTCTAAACCTTTCCTATCCGTGTCCATGTCCGAGTGTCGTTAATGTACCTGCCTCGACCACTTCCTCCGGCAGCTCCTTCCACAGACGGACCACCCGTATCCCTCTAAACCTTTCCTACCCGTGTCTCTGTCCGAGTGTCGTTAATGTACCTGCCTCGACCACATCCTCCGGCAGCCCCTTCCACTGACGGACCACCCGTATCCCTCTAAACTTTTCCTATCCGTGTCCCTGTCCGAGTGCCGTTAATGCACCTGCCTCGACCACTTCCTCAGGCAGCTCCTTCCGCAGACGGACCACCCGTATCCCTCTAAACCTTTCCTATCCGTGTCCCTGTCCGAGTGTCGTTAATGTACCTGCCTCGACCACTTCCTCCGGCAGCTCCTTCCACAGACGGACCACCCGTATCCCTCTAAACCGTTCCTATCCGTGTCCCTGTCCGAGTGTCGTTAATGTACCTGCCCCGACCACTTCCTCCGGCAGCTCCTTCCACAGATGGACCACCCGTATCCCTCTAATCCTTTCCTCTCCGTGTCCATGTCCGAGTGTCGTTAATGTACCTGCCTCGACCGCTTCCTCCAGCAGCTCCTTCCACAGATGGACAACCCGTATCCCTCTAAAACTTTCCTATCCGTGTCCCTGTCCGAGTGCCGTTAATGCACCTGCCTCGACCACTTCCTCCGGCAGCTCCTTCCACAGACGGACCACCCGTATCCCTCTAAACCTTTCCTACCCGTGTCTCTGTCCGAGTGTCGTTAATGTACCTGCCTCGACCACATCCTCCGGCAGCTCCTTCAACTGACGGACCACCCGTATCCCTCTAAACTTTTCCTATCCGTGTCCCTGTCCGAGTGCCGTTAATGCACCTGCCTCGACCACTTCCTCCGGCAGCTCCTTCCACAGACGGACCACCCGTATCCCTCTAAACCTTTCCTATCCGTGTCCCTGTCTGAGTGTCGTTAATGTACCTGCCCCGACCACTTCCTCCGGCAGCTCCTTTCACAGATGGACCACCCGTATCCCTCTGAACCTTTCCTGTCCGTGTCCCTGTCCGAGTGTCGTTAATGTACCTGCCTCGACCACTTCCTCCGGCAGCTCCTTCCACAGACGGACCACCCGTATCCCCCTAAACCTTTCCTATCCGTGTCCCTCTCCGAGTGTCGTTAATGTACCTGCCTCGACCACTTCCTCCGGCAGCTCCTTCCACAGACGGACCACCCGTATCCCTCTAAACCTTTCCTGTCCGTGTCCATGTCCGAGTGTCGTTAATGTACCTGCCTCGTCCACTTCCTCCAGCAACTCCTTCCACAGATGGACAACCCGTATCCCTCTAAAACTTTCCTATCCGTGTCCCTGTCCGAGTGTCGTTAATGTACCTGCCTCGACCACTTCCTCCGGCAGCTCCTTCCACAGATGGACCACCCGTATCACTCTAATCCTTTCCTGTCCGTGTCCATGTCCGAGTGTCGTTAATGTACCTGCCTCGACCACTTCCTCCAGCAGCTCCTTCCACAGATGGACAACCCGTTATCCCTCTAAAACTTTCCTATCCGTGTCCCTGTCCGAGTGCCGTTAATGCACCTGCCTCGACCACTTCCTCCGGCAGCTCCTTCCACAGACGGACCACCCGTATCCCTCTAAACCTTTCCTACCCGTGTCACTGTCCGAGTGTCGTTAATGTACCTGCCTCGACCACATCCTCCGGCAGCTCCTTCCACTGACGGACCACCCGTATCCCTCTAATCTTTTCCTATCCGTGTCCCTGTCCGAGTGCCGTTAATGCACCTGCCTCGACCACTTCCTCCGGCAGCTCCTTCCACAGACGGACCACCCGTATCCCTCTGAACCTTTCCTGTCCGTGTCCCTCTCCGAGTGTCGTTAATGTACCTGCCTCGATCACTTCCTCCGGCAGCTCCTTCCACAGACGGACCACCCGTATCCCTCTAAACCTTTCCTGTCCGTGTCCATGTCCGAGTGTCGTTAATGTACCTGCCTCGACCACTTCCTCCAGCAACTCCTTCCACAGATGGACAACCCGTATCCCTCTAAAACTTTCCTATCCGTGTCCCTGTCCGAGTGTCGTTAATGTACCTGCCTCGACCACTTCCTCAGGCAGCTCCTTCCACAGACGGACCACCCGTATCCCTCTAAACCTTTCCTACCCGTGTCTCTGTCCGAGTGTCGTTAATGTACCTGCCTCGACCACATCCTCCGGCAGCCCCTTCCACTGACGGACCACCCGTATCCCTCTAAACTTTTCCTATCCGTGTCCCTGTCCGAGTGCCGTTAATGCACCTGCCTCGACCACTTCCTCAGGCAGCTCCTTCCGCAGACGGACCACCCGTATCCCTCTAAACCTTTCCTATCCGTGTCCCTGTCCGAGTGTCGTTAATGTACCTGCCTCGACCACTTCCTCCGGCAGCTCCTTCCACAGACGGACCACCCGTATCCCTCTAAACCGTTCCTATCCGTGTCCCTGTCCGAGTGTCGTTAATGTACCTGCCCCGACCACTTCCTCCGGCAGCTCCTTTCACAGATGGACCACCCGTATCCCTCTAAACCGTTCCTATCCGTGTCCCTGTCCGAGTGTCGTTAATGTACCTGCCTCGACCACTTCCTCCGGCAGCTCCTTCCACAGATGGACCACCCGTATCCCTCTAATCCTTTCCTCTCCGTGTCCATGTCCGAGTGTCGTTAATGTACCTGCCTCGACCACTTCCTCCGGCAGCTCCTTCCACAGACGGACCACCCGTATCCCTCTAAACCTTTTTCTATCCGTGTCCCTGTCCGAGTGCCGTTAATGTACCTGCCCCGACCACTTCCTCCGGCAGCTCCTTCCACAGACGGACCACCCGTATCCCTCTAAACCTTTCCTATCCGTGTCCCTGTCCGAGTGCCGTTAATGTACCTGCCTCGACCACTTCCTCCGGCAGCTCCTTCCACAGACGGACCACCCGTATCCCTCTAAACCTTTCCTATCCGTGTCCATGTCCGAGTGTCGTTAATGTACCTGCCTCGACCACTTCCTCCGGCAGCTCCTTCCACAGACGGACCACCCGTATCCCTCTAAACCTTTCCTACCCGTGTCTCTGTCCGAGTGTCGTTAATGTACCTGCCTCGACCACATCCTCCGGCAGCCCCTTCCACTGACGGACCACCCGTATCCCTCTAAACTTTTCCTATCCGTGTCCCTGTCCGAGTGCCGTTAATGCACCTGCCTCGACCACTTCCTCAGGCAGCTCCTTCCGCAGACGGACCACCCGTATCCCTCTAAACCTTTCCTATCCGTGTCCCTGTCCGAGTGTCGTTAATGTACCTGCCTCGACCACTTCCTCCGGCAGCTCCTTCCACAGACGGACCACCCGTATCCCTCTAAACCGTTCCTATCCGTGTCCCTGTCCGAGTGTCGTTAATGTACCTGCCCCGACCACTTCCTCCGGCAGCTCCTTCCACAGATGGACCACCCGTATCCCTCTAATCCTTTCCTCTCCGTGTCCATGTCCGAGTGTCGTTAATGTACCTGCCTCGACCGCTTCCTCCAGCAGCTCCTTCCACAGATGGACAACCCGTATCCCTCTAAAACTTTCCTATCCGTGTCCCTGTCCGAGTGCCGTTAATGCACCTGCCTCGACCACTTCCTCCGGCAGCTCCTTCCACAGACGGACCACCCGTATCCCTCTAAACCTTTCCTACCCGTGTCTCTGTCCGAGTGTCGTTAATGTACCTGCCTCGACCACATCCTCCGGCAGCTCCTTCAACTGACGGACCACCCGTATCCCTCTAAACTTTTCCTATCCGTGTCCCTGTCCGAGTGCCGTTAATGCACCTGCCTCGACCACTTCCTCCGGCAGCTCCTTCCACAGACGGACCACCCGTATCCCTCTAAACCTTTCCTATCCGTGTCCCTGTCTGAGTGTCGTTAATGTACCTGCCCCGACCACTTCCTCCGGCAGCTCCTTTCACAGATGGACCACCCGTATCCCTCTGAACCTTTCCTGTCCGTGTCCCTGTCCGAGTGTCGTTAATGTACCTGCCTCGACCACTTCCTCCGGCAGCTCCTTCCACAGACGGACCACCCGTATCCCCCTAAACCTTTCCTATCCGTGTCCCTCTCCGAGTGTCGTTAATGTACCTGCCTCGACCACTTCCTCCGGCAGCTCCTTCCACAGACGGACCACCCGTATCCCTCTAAACCTTTCCTGTCCGTGTCCATGTCCGAGTGTCGTTAATGTACCTGCCTCGTCCACTTCCTCCAGCAACTCCTTCCACAGATGGACAACCCGTATCCCTCTAAAACTTTCCTATCCGTGTCCCTGTCCGAGTGTCGTTAATGTACCTGCCTCGACCACTTCCTCCGGCAGCTCCTTCCACAGATGGACCACCCGTATCACTCTAATCCTTTCCTGTCCGTGTCCATGTCCGAGTGTCGTTAATGTACCTGCCTCGACCACTTCCTCCAGCAGCTCCTTCCACAGATGGACAACCCGTTATCCCTCTAAAACTTTCCTATCCGTGTCCCTGTCCGAGTGCCGTTAATGCACCTGCCTCGACCACTTCCTCCGGCAGCTCCTTCCACAGACGGACCACCCGTATCCCTCTAAACCTTTCCTACCCGTGTCACTGTCCGAGTGTCGTTAATGTACCTGCCTCGACCACATCCTCCGGCAGCTCCTTCCACTGACGGACCACCCGTATCCCTCTAATCTTTTCCTATCCGTGTCCCTGTCCGAGTGCCGTTAATGCACCTGCCTCGACCACTTCCTCCGGCAGCTCCTTCCACAGACGGACCACCCGTATCCCTCTGAACCTTTCCTGTCCGTGTCCCTCTCCGAGTGTCGTTAATGTACCTGCCTCGATCACTTCCTCCGGCAGCTCCTTCCACAGACGGACCACCCGTATCCCTCTAAACCTTTCCTGTCCGTGTCCATGTCCGAGTGTCGTTAATGTACCTGCCTCGACCACTTCCTCCAGCAACTCCTTCCACAGATGGACAACCCGTATCCCTCTAAAACTTTCCTATCCGTGTCCCTGTCCGAGTGTCGTTAATGTACCTGCCTCGACCACTTCCTCAGGCAGCTCCTTCCACAGACGGACCACCCGTATCCCTCTAAACCTTTCCTATCCGTGTCCCTGTCCGAGTGTCGTTAATGTACCTGCCCCGACCACTTCCTCTGGCAGCTCCATCCACAGACGGACCACCCGTATCCCTCTAAAACTTCCCTATCCGTGTCCCTGTCCGAGTGTCGTTAATGTATCTGCCTCGACCACTTCCTCCGGCAGCTCCTTCCACAGACGGACCACCCGTATCCCTCTAAACCTTTCCTGTCCGTGTCCATGTCCGAGTGTCGTTAATGTACCTGCCTCGACCACTTCCACCGGCAGCTCCTTCCACAGACAGACCACCCGTATCCCACTAAACCTTTCCTATCCGTGTCCCTGTCCGAGTGTCGTTAATGTACCTGCCCCGACCACTTCCTCCGGCAGCTCCTTCCACAGACGGACCACCCGTATCCCTCTGAACCTTTCCTCTCCGCGTCCCTGTCCGAGTGTCGTTAATGTACCCGCCTCGACAACTTCCTCAGGCAGCTCCTTCAACAGACGGACCACCCGTATCCCTCTAAACCTTTCCTATCCGTGTCCCAGTCCGAGTGTCGTTAATGTACCCGCCACGACCACTTCCTTCGGCAGCTCCTTCCACAGACAGACCTCACGTATCCCTCTAAACCGTTCCTATCCGTGTCCCTGTCCGAGTGTCGTTAATGTACCTGCCCCGACCACTTCCTCCGGCAGCTCCTTCCACAGACGGACCACCCGTATCCCTCTAAACCTTTTTCTATCCGTGTCCCTGTCCGAGTGCCGTTAATGTACCTGCCCCGACCACTTCCTCCGGCAGCTCCTTCCACAGACGGACCACCCGTATCCCTCTAAACCTTTCCTATCCGTGTCCCTGTCCGAGTGCCGTTAATGTACCTGCCTCGACCACTTCCTCCGGCAGCTCCTTCCACAGACGGACCACCCGTATCCCTCTAAACCTTTCCTATCCGTGTCCATGTCCGAGTGTCGTTAATGTACCTGCCTCGACCACTTCCTCCGGCAGCTCCTTCCACAGACGGACCACCCGTATCCCTCTAAACCTTTCCTACCCGTGTCTCTGTCCGAGTGTCGTTAATGTACCTGCCTCGACCACATCCTCCGGCAGCCCCTTCCACTGACGGACCACCCGTATCCCTCTAAACTTTTCCTATCCGTGTCCCTGTCCGAGTGCCGTTAATGCACCTGCCTCGACCACTTCCTCAGGCAGCTCCTTCCGCAGACGGACCACCCGTATCCCTCTAAACCTTTCCTATCCGTGTCCCTGTCCGAGTGTCGTTAATGTACCTGCCTCGACCACTTCCTCCGGCAGCTCCTTCCACAGACGGACCACCCGTATCCCTCTAAACCGTTCCTATCCGTGTCCCTGTCCGAGTGTCGTTAATGTACCTGCCCCGACCACTTCCTCCGGCAGCTCCTTTCACAGATGGACCACCCGTATCCCTCTAAACCGTTCCTATCCGTGTCCCTGTCCGAGTGTCGTTAATGTACCTGCCTCGACCACTTCCTCCGGCAGCTCCTTCCACAGATGGACCACCCGTATCCCTCTAATCCTTTCCTCTCCGTGTCCATGTCCGAGTGTCGTTAATGTACCTGCCTCGACCACTTCCTCCGGCAGCTCCTTCCACAGACGGACCACCCGTATCCCTCTAAACCTTTCCTATCCGTGTCCATGTCCGAGTGTCGTTAATGTACCTGCCTCGACCACTTCCTCCGGCAGCTCCTTCCACAGACGGACCACCCGTATCCCTCTAAACCTTTCCTACCCGTGTCTCTGTCCGAGTGTCGTTAATGTACCTGCCTCGACCACATCCTCCGGCAGCCCCTTCCACTGACGGACCACCCGTATCCCTCTAAACTTTTCCTATCCGTGTCCCTGTCCGAGTGCCGTTAATGCACCTGCCTCGACCACTTCCTCAGGCAGCTCCTTCCGCAGACGGACCACCCGTATCCCTCTAAACCTTTCCTATCCGTGTCCCTGTCCGAGTGTCGTTAATGTACCTGCCTCGACCACTTCCTCCGGCAGCTCCTTCCACAGACGGACCACCCGTATCCCTCTAAACCGTTCCTATCCGTGTCCCTGTCCGAGTGTCGTTAATGTACCTGCCCCGACCACTTCCTCCGGCAGCTCCTTTCACAGATGGACCACCCGTATCCCTCTAAACCGTTCCTATCCGTGTCCCTGTCCGAGTGTCGTTAATGTACCTGCCTCGACCACTTCCTCCGGCAGCTCCTTCCACAGATGGACCACCCGTATCCCTCTAATCCTTTCCTCTCCGTGTCCATGTCCGAGTGTCGTTAATGTACCTGCCTCGACCACTTCCTCCAGCAGCTCCTTCCACAGATGGACAACCCGTATCCCTCTAAAACTTTCCTATCCGTGTCCCTGTCCGAGTGCCGTTAATGCACCTGCCTCGACCACTTCCTCCGGCAGCTCCTTCCACAGACGGACCACCCGTATCCCTCTAAACCTTTCCTACCCGTGTCTCTGTCCGAGTGTCGTTAATGTACCTGCCTCGACCACATCCTCCGGCAGCTCCTTCAACTGACGGACCACCCGTATCCCTCTAAACTTTTCCTATCCGTGTCCCTGTCCGAGTGCCGTTAATGCACCTGCCTCGACCACTTCCTCCGGCAGCTCCTTCCACAGACGGACCACCCGTATCCCTCTAAACCCTTCCTATCCGTGTCCCTGTCTGAGTGTCGTTAATGTACCTGCCCCGACCACTTCCTCCGGCAGCTCCTTTCACAGATGGACCACCCGTATCCCTCTGAACCTTTCCTGTCCGTGTCCCTGTCCGAGTGTCGTTAATGTACCTGCCTCGACCACTTCCTCCGGCAGCTCCTTCCACAGACGGACCACCCGTATCCCCCTAAACCTTTCCTATCCGTGTCCCTCTCCGAGTGTCGTTAATGTACCTGCCTCGACCACTTCCTCCGGCAGCTCCTTCCACAGACGGACCACCCGTATCCCTCTAAACCTTTCCTATCCGTGTCCATGTCCGAGTGTCGTTAATGTAGCTGCCTCGACCACATCCTCCGGCAGCTCCTTCCACAGACGGACCACCCGTATCCCTCTAAACCGTTCCTATCCGTGTCCCTGTCCGAGTGTCGTTAACGTACCTGCCTCAACCACTCCCTCCGGCAGCTCCTTCCACAGACGGACCACCCGTATCCCTCTAAACCTTTCCTATCCGTGTCCATGTCCGAGTGTCGTTAATATACCTGCCCCGACCACTTCCTCTGGCATCTCCTTCCACAGACGGACCACCCGTATCCCTCTAAACCTTTCCTGTCCGAGTGTCGTTAACTTACCTGCCTCGACCACTCCCTCCGGCAGCTCCTTCCACAGACGGACCACCCGTATCCCTCTAAACCTTTCCTATCCATGTCCCTGTCCGAGTGTCGTTAATGTACCCGCCTCGACCACTTCCTCAGGCAGCTCCTTCCACAGACGGACCACCCGTATCCCTCTAAACCTTTCCTATCCGTGTCCCTGTCCGAGTGTCGTTAATGTACGTGCCTCGACCACTTCCTCAGGCAGCTCCTTCCACAGACGGACCACCCGTATCCCTCTAAACCTTTCCTATCAGTGTCCCTGTCCGACTGTTAATGTACCTGCCTCGACCACTTCCTCCGGCAGCTCCTTTCACAGATGGACCACCCGTATCCCTCTAAACCGTTCCTATCCGTGTCCCTGTCCGAGTGTCGTTAATGTACCTGCCTCGACCACTTCCTCCGGCAGCTCCTTCCACAGATGGACCACCCGTATCCCTCTAATCCTTTCCTGTCCGTGTCCATGTCCGAGTGTCGTTAATGTACCTGCCTCGACCACTTCCTCCAGCAGCTCCTTCCACAGATGGACAACCCGTATCCCTCTAAAACTTTCCTATCCGTCTCCCTGTCCGAGTGCCGTTAATGCACCTGCCTCGACCACTTCCTCCGGCAGCTCCTTCCACAGACGGACCACCCGTATCCCTCTAAACCTTTCCTACCCGTGTCTCTGTCCGAGAGTCGTTAATGTACCTGCCTCGACCACATCCTCCGGCAGCTCCTTCCACTGACGGACCACCCGTATCCCTCTAAACTTTTCCTATCCGTGTCCCTGTCCGAGTGCCGTTAATGCACCTGCCTCGACCACTTCCTCCGGCAGCTCCTTCCACAGACGGACCACCCGTATCCCTCTAAACCTTTCCTATCCGTGTCCCTGTCTGAGTGTCGTTAATGTACCTGCCCCGACCACTTCCTCCGGCAGCTCCTTTCACAGATGGACCACCCGTATCCCTCTGAACCTTTCCTGTCCGTGTCCCTGTCCGAGTGTCGTTAATGTAGCTGCCTCGACCACTTCCTCCGGCAGCTCCTTCCACAGACGGACCACCCGTATCCCTCTAAACCTTTCCTATCCATGTCCCTGTCCGAGTGTCGTTAATGTACCCGCCTCGACCACTTCCTCAGGCAGCTCCTTCCACAGACGGACCACCCGTATCCCTCTAAACCTTTCCTATCCGTGTCCCTGTCCGAGTGTCGTTAATGTACGTGCCTCGACCACTTCCTCAGGCAGCTCCTTCCACAGACGGACCACCCGTATCCCTCTAAACCTTTCCTATCCGTGTCCCTGTCCGAGTGTCGTTAATGTACGTGCCTCGACCACTTCCTCAGGCAGCTCCTTCCACAGACGGACCACCCGTATCCCTCTAAACCTTTCCTATCCGTGTCCATGTCCGAGTGTCGTCAATGTACCTGCCTCGACCACTTCCTCCGGCAGCTCCTTCCACAGACGGACCACCCGTATCCCTCTAAACCTTTCCTACCCGTGTCTCTGTCCGAGAGTCGTTAATGTACCCGTCTCGACCACTTCCTCCGGCAGCTCCTTCCACAGACGGACCACCCGTATCCCTCTAAACCTTTCCTCTCCGTGTCCCTGTCCGAGTGTCGTTAATGTACCCGCCACGACCACTTCCTCCGGCAGCTCCTTCCACAGACGGAACACCTGTATCCCTCTAAACCATTCCTATCCGTCCCTGTCCGAGTGACGTTAATGTACCTGCCTCGACCACATCCTCCGGCAGCTCCTTCCACTAACGGACCACCCGTATCCCTCTAAACTTTTCCTATCCGTGTCCCTGTCCGAGTGCCGTTAATGCACCTGCCTCGACCACTTCCTCCGGCAGCTCCTTCCACAGACGGACCACCCGTATCCCTCTAAACCTTTCCTATCCGTGTCCCTGTCCGAGTGTCGTTAATGTACCTGCCTCGATCACTTCCTCAGGCAGCTCCTTCCACAGACGGACCACCCGTATCCCTCTAAACCTTTCCTATCCGTGTCCCTGTCCGAGTGTCGTTAATGTACCTGCCTCGACCGCTTCCTCCGGCAGCTCCTTCCACAGACGGACCACCCGTATCCCTCTAAACCGTTCCTATCCGTGTCCCTGTCCGAGTGTCGTTAATGTAGCTGCCCCGACCACTTCCTCCGGCAGCTCCTTTCACAGATGGACCACCCGTATCCCTCTAAACCGTTCCTATCCGTGTCCCTGTCCGAGTGTCGTTAATGTACCTGCCTCGACCACTTCCTCCGGCAGCTCCTTCCACAGATGGACCACCCGTATCCCCTAATCCTTTCCTGCCCGTGTCTCTGTCCGAGTGTCGTTAATGTACCTGCCTCGACCACATCCTCCGGCATCTCCTTCCACTGACGGACCACCCGTATCCCTCTAAACTTTTCCTATCCGTGTCCCTGTCCGAGTGCCGTTAATGCACCTGCCTCGACCACTTCCTCCGGCAGCTACTTCCACAGACGGACCACCCGTATCCCTCTGAACCTTTCCTGTCCGTGTCCCTGTCCGAGTGTCGTTAATGTACCTGCCTCGATCACTTCCTCCGGCAGCTCCTTCCACAGACGGACCACCCGTATCCCTCTAAACCTTTCCTGTCCGTGTCCATGTCCGAGTGTCGTTAATTTACCTGCCTCGTCCACTTCCTCCAGCAACTCCTTCCACAGATGGACAACCCGTATCCCTCTAAAACTTTCCTATCCGTGTCCCTGTCCGAGTGTCGTTAATGTAACTGCCTCGACCACTTCCTCCAGCAGCTCCTTCCACAGATGGACAACCCGTATCCCTCTAAAACTTTCCTATCCGTGTCCCTGTCCGAGTGCCGTTAATGCACCTGCCTCGACCACTTCCTCCGGCAGCTCCTTCCACAGACGGACCACCCGTATCCCTCTAAACCTTTCCTACCCGTGTCTCTGTCCGAGTGTCGTTAATGTACCTGCCTCGACCACATCCTCCGGCAGCTCCTTCCACTGACGGACCACCCGTATCCCTCTAAACTTTTCCTATCCGTGTCCCTGTCCGAGTGCCGTTAATGCACCTGCCTCGACCACTTCCTCCGGCAGCTCCTTCCACAGACGGACCACCCGTATTCCTCTGAACCTTTCCTGTCCGTGTCCCTGTCCGAGTGTCGTTAATGTACCTGCCTCGACCACTTCCTCCAGCAGCTCCTTCCACAGATGGACAACCCGTATCCCTCTAAAACTTTCCTATCCGTGTCCCTGTCCGAGTGCCGTTAATGCACCTGCCTCGACCACTTCCTCCGGCAGCTCCTTCCACAGACGGACCACCCGTATCCCTCTAAACCTTTCCTACCCGTGTCTCTGTCCGAGTGTCGTTAATGTACCTGCCTCGACCACATCCTCCGGCAGCTCCTTCCAGTGACGGACCACCCGTATCCCTCTAAACTTTTCCTATCCGTGTCCCTGTCCGAGTGCCGTTAATGCACCTGCCTCGACCACTTCCTCCGGCAGCTCCTTCCACAGACGGACCACCCGTATTCCTCTGAACCTTTCCTGTCCCGTGTCCTGTCCGAGTGTCGTTAATGTACCCTGCCTCGATCCACTTCCTCCGGCAGCTCCTTCCACAGACGGACCACCCGTATCCCTCTAAACCTTTCCTCTCCGTGTCCCTGTCCGAGTGTCGTTAATGTACCCGCCACGACCACTTCCTCCGGCAGCTCCTTCCACAGACGGAACACCTGTATCCCTCTAAACCATTCCTATCCGT